>NW_022589721.1:30947752-30965694 GCF_004348235.1 Phoca vitulina
GCACACCCGCACACACCCACACACAACACACACACGCATGTACACACACGTGTGCACATACCCTCACAACACACACGCTCACGCACATGCACACGTACACACATCCGTGCACACGTGCCCGTACAATATACACACGCACATGCATCATGCTGATGCACCACCACCCAAGCAGTACACACACACACACACGTACACACATCTGCATACACAGCGCCCACACAGTACACACATGCACACACGCACACGCATATGCACACACACACACACAGTGTGCAGATAAAGCCCGGGCCTCCTCTAGGACAGTCGAGCCCTCCAGGGCCTGCCCTTCCAGGTGTTTCTCTTCATTCCTATTCTATGACGTCTGACCTCACAGAGCCCACAGCCATGCCTTGCCATGTGTGGTTCCATTTCTAGGAAAGTCCCAGAAAACCCAGCAAGCTCTTAGTCACCCCCCAAAACTGTACTTGCTGCTCTCACGTCCCGGCTCCGTAACCACCACGTGAGCGCCGGCCCCATCGCTGGTCACTCTGCACGCAATCCCGCACGTCTGCAGCACATGGACCACAGACACCCTTGCTTCCTAGTTTACTTCTAAAATCTGCTTCCCTACTAGCGCATGAACTCTGCAGGCAGGGCTCTCTTTCCTCGTCTCCCACGGGAGCCCAAGCAGCAGGACCACTGGTGCACGGCAAAGGCCCAGAGCACAGAATTAATGGTTGGATGGATGCACGCGTGCACGCACAAACGTTTTTTGAAGGGAACTCGAGCTGCACCAGTGGAAGGAGGGATGCTTACCTTACTAAACACTGATGCTAAGTGCCCATGGCCTTGTACCTCCCTCTACCCTTTTCGGGCTGACCTGTGCTGCACTTGGAGTGGCCCAGCGAGCTGGCCGGGCAGGTGGTCGGCTGCTTGGCCTCATCCTCCTGGCTGTATGACGTGCCCCAGGGGAATGACTCCCTGCCTCACTGACTTGGCTCGCTACAAACACTTAACCGTTCCACTCATCTGTCTGTTCTATTTCCTGTAAGACACTAGCCCACAGACAGAGGAGAAAATGACAAAATGCACAATCATGCTTTTGAACAAGGCCCATTTTAAAGAGAGGGTCCTGCTTTCTGCATTAGCGAGCACATACACTCAGCAGCTGGGCCGTTTGGCAAGGCTGCAGGGACAGGGATGGGGAAGAACGAGGCAGAGGAGCAGGGTCAGGGACAGAGCACAGACGGCCTAGGCCCGGCAGAGGTGCTCCCAGGTGGGGTGAGTGGGTCTGGGAGCCAGAGGGGCCCCTTTCTCTGCCACCCTGCTCCTGCCTCTCCCCTCCTCCCTCCACCGACCAGGGAGTCCACCTGCTGACGTCCCTCTGGCTCCCACTCCACCTGGCGACCTCTGCTCAGGCCTACATACCCTGTAAACCTGGGTGGTCTTCCCTGGCCCGGCTTCCCTCCAGGGTCCACCATCTGCAGCTCGGTGACCCTTCTCTGGTGACAGCAGGGTAACCAGCTAGGGGGTGCAGGGAGCTTAGAATCTGGTTTAGGTCCTGGCCCTGCTCCTCTCTCATGACAGCTGGACAAGGGACCCCAATCCCAAGCCTTGCTTTCCTGTGCTGTAAGTGGGGGTGGTGCTGAGCACCCACAGAGCTGGGTGAGGACCTGGTGAGGACCAGGTGAGGACCAGGTGAGGCAGAGAGCTATCTATGGGTCCCAGGGAGGATTACAGGTGAGCTGTGGTGCTCGCGCCATGTCCAAGGTGCCAGACCATGTGGTTAAAAGTGCCCCAGCCCACGCTTTGGCAAGATTTATGACAGGCTGAGGAATTCACTGATTCTCCTGCCACATACTTCATTAGGATTTGTTTTAATTCTAGAAACCCAGCAGGAAACAGGAAGTGGGAGCAGTATTCTGTTGACAAACATCAGAGGTTCTGGGATTCCCAGTATTGGATACAAAGTGGACGCTCAGCTACAGCCGTGGGCAAAAAGAGGAGAGAAAGGGACACACCCAAGCCCCCAGACTCCATACAATGGGTTAAAAGAACCCAATTAAGGGCCCAAAGTGGCCACCACATTTCAGAGTCAGGCAGGACACAAACCCCGGGTTCCAGACGCACGGTAAATGCAGACCTTACAAGCAGACTTTTATTTCATTTTGCGTATACTTTCTATATTTGCCAGATTTTCTACAATCAGAGAAGAAAAAAAAGCCTCTATTTAAATGTACAGAAAACCCTGTAATTCTACCCCCCTACCTACAAATACGTGTGGAGATCTACGTCCCCACTGCGAGCACAGTGCCTGGCACGCAGCAGATGCTCAATGTATGTGATCAGTGACCGGCTGCACGGGCGAGGGATGGTGACCCCGGCGTCCCATATGGTTTCTGAGTCAGGGTCCTCCCTCCTAAGGCAGTTCAAGGCGCTGTCTTGATAAACGGTACAGACCCGTGAGGGGGACCTGGGGATACCCGACTCCCGAGGCTGCCCCCCGTGACACCAGGACCTTGGCTGCAGAGGCCCCCGGGACTCACATCGATGGGCACGCTGTCGTGCAGGCGCTTGCCGATCACCGTCTTCCCCTGGATGTCGATGTTCTCCCTCTCCTCGACGGGCAGCGTCTGCACCAGCACACAGTCAGCGTACAAGGACACGTTCTGGGCCTGGATGCTCAGGGCGATCTTGTGCCAGTCCCGGTCAAAGAGGTCACTGACCCGGGGGCCTCGGAAGATCACCCTGACAGCATCCTTCACGGCACCCACAGCATCATACTCGACTGCCTTGTTCTCGCCGTCCAGCCGGATGGAGACCTGGAGAGCAAAGGACCACAGGCTCCCTGAGCTGCACGGGACCAAGGCGGGAGAGCGCAAGAGGGGAGGGGGTTGCGGAATCAGGAGCCACATCCTGGCCGTGACCCTCACCGCTGGTCACCCTTGGATAAAGCCTCGGTTCCCTCCTCAGCCTTGGTGCTAACAATACTACCCTGCAGGCTGTTCCGAGCACCTGCACTAGATGGAATAACTGGGCTCAGACACTAATCCAGGGGTCACACACAACCCCATGCCTGGGGGTCTACGCAGTAGGGGCACTTTTGTGAGTCTGCAAGACAAATGGTGCAGAAGGGCTTGAGTCTCAAGCCCAACGAGAAACCCCAACTGGTCTCCATGTCATTGAAAACCCTGGCCCGGCAAAACAGGCCATGTCTGACCAGATGCCAGGGACCAGGCTGAGACCCCGTCCCAGCCCACACTGTCTCCAACCGTGAGGACGACCTTGAAGCTCCAGTAGGATAAACTCCTTGGCGGCAGGGACTAATGGGTCTTGTTCACTGGAGGACCCCCTGCCCTTTGCAAAATGCCTACGCAACCCTGGAAGAAAGTTTTACTTTTGTTTTTCTTGGAATGAAAGAATGACTGGGGGCACCTGGGTGGCTCAGTCGTTAGGCGTCTGCCTTCGGCTCGGGTCATGGTTCCAGGGTCCTGGGATCGAGCCCCACATCGGGCTCTCTACTTGGCAGGAAGCCTGCTTCTCCCTCTCCCACTCCCCCTGCTTGTGTTCCCTCTCTCGCTGTGTCTCTCTCTGTCAAATAAATAAATAAATAAATAATAAAGAAAGAAAGAAAAGAATGATTGGACACTTTCTCATCCAGGTGCTCATTTCTACCTCCCTTACATGGTACTCACTAAACACCTTCTATTCCCTGCCCAGCTCCCTGCCTCGAGTCTGGATGCTCGAGGGCTCTGCCTGGGCTCCTGTGTCCCTCGGCATCTCATCAGCATGGCCCATGGGAAGGCCACGGAACAGAGACCGTAGGCAGGAGGACAGGGTCCTAGGGCTGATTCTCCCTGCCCCTCCCTGCTTCTCTGCGGTTCTAGGTGGCTGTGTCCCCACACACACTCTGGCCCTTTGGGGACCCTCTGTCCTTCCTGGCTCCAGAACTCATGGTCTCCAGTAACCACCAACCACCTCCTGTCCCGGCCACCCAGGCCTCAGGTGGTAGTAGCTTCTTCTTGTCGCTTAGCCCAAGATACCTCGATACGCTTTGCTGGGTTCCTTAACCCTGACGCTTAACCTTATCAGCAACCTTAACTCTGGCCACTTAAAACACTCTTCAAAAACTGGGGCTGTCTTAAAAAAAAAAAAAAAGAAGAAGAAGATAGCAGGAGGGGAAGAATGAAGGGGGGGAATCGTCGGGGGAGAGGAACCATGAGAGACGATGGACTCTGAGAAACAAACTGAGGCTTCTAGAGGGGAGAGGGGTGGGAGGATGGGTTAGCCTGGTGATGGGTATTAAAGAGGGCACGTTCTGCATGGAGCACTGGGTGTTATGCACAATGAATCATGGAACAACTACATCAAAAACTAATGATGTAATGTATGGTGATTAACAACATAATAAAAAAAAAACTGGGGCTGTCTAGGGCGCGTCTACACTCAAACTGGCAAGTCACTTTTGAGCTGTGTGTCATTTAACCTCTCTGTACTATTTCCCTATTTATAAAAGGGCACCAACGACAGCACCTACATCACAGAGTCATTATGAGGATTAAATGAATTAGCATATATGTAAAACACTGACACAGTATTCATCAGATGCTGCGTGCTGCTCCAAGTATTAGCTATAACAAAATAAGCAAATAAATCCAAAAGCATCCCCGCAGGGCAGCCTTCTCTGGCACGCACACATGACTCACCCTAGCCCACTCACTTGCTCTCACATCCCCAGGCTCATTTCATTTACTTTTTCTCACGCGCCTGGTCAGGGTTCATTTCTTTTGTTCACCCGTTTCTTGCCTGCCCTGCCCCGTCCTCATAAGTGGGCACTTCATCTCGCTAGTTCCTCTCTTCCAGGGTGAGGACCGCACCCAGCACATGGTGCCAACCCCTAAAAAGGCACTGCATGAATGAATGAGTGAATGAATGAGAGCCCTCAGTTCAAGGAAGGCTGCCGTGCACTGCCGGGCATCAGCCACAGTGTTAATAACAAAACCCAGGTTCTGACTTCTCTTTCTGGGCCCCCGTGACCTCAGTACAACCGGAGGGGGGGCTAGGATCTGTTTTTACTCGCACTGCCCGCTGATAAGCTGTGCTGTGGGTAAAGAGGGAAAACTATGAGCCCCTGGCCAGTAACCTCGTGCACTTCTAATGCACACACCCGAATAGTTCTATTATTAAACGTGGTCTTCTGCTTCCCGTTTGAGCCCCGTGTCCCCAGACCACTGAGGGAGCCTCATGAGCACAGGTGGCTTTCCCTTCAGACGGACATTTTTCTAGCAGGACACAGAGCGAGGGACAGCGCCTGGCAGGCCTGAGTCCTTTGTCTACTGGTGCTGGCTGGGGGCCTCAGGAAGGCGCCTCACGGCTCAGATCCATCAGCAAATCCTGTTGGTTCTAGTTTCAAAAGACATCCAGAATCTGATCATTTCTACCCAGTTTAACTATTATTGCCAGTCTGGGTCAGTATCATCTCTTGCTTCTATTACTACAATAGTCTCTGAATTAGTCCTCTCATTTCTGGACCAGCCTGCCTCCCAGAGCCTGGTCTCCAGCAGAAGAAGGCCCTACACCAACGCCCCCCCACCACCTCTCGAGCCTCATCTCTGATGAGCACCCCCCACGCTCTGCTCCAGCCGAACCTGCCTCCTTCCTGTCCCTTCATGGTATCTGGAATGAGTGAATGACAAATGGAGAGAAGGCCAACTTTCGAGTGTGGTTGTAAATACTAAATGTGGTGATGAATATGAAGATCTAGGTCGGTAGGCCTGACAGAATGCGTGGGGATGCTGTGAACACACATCACTTCCCGCAGGCCTTTCTCCATTTTCCCTGTGTCTAGCCAGTACTTTCCCCCGGGGCACGGAAGTGGCCACAATCAGAGGGCCAGGGAAGAGCACTCCACCAAGGCTTTTGCTCAATGAAATCGAACTGCCAGGTGCCTCTGAAAATGAGCCTCACGTCCCCCTAGGCGGGCTGTCTCTGCCTGGCTCTGTCCTGTCCCAGCCCACGGCTCGTTCCGGCAGGCGGAGGGGAGGGCACAGACATGGCAGACGGCTAGCCCACACAGCTCTGCAAATGCCATGAGGGGAGAGAACCCAGACAAGGGGGTGGGGGCTCGCCCGCAAGAATGCATGGCTGGTGCCCAATCCCACTGCACCAGCCCCTGAGAAACTGGAGAAGCAAGTCCCGCGTGCCTGTGGATGGAGGTGGATGGCTTGCGTGCCCTCCAGGAAAACGACCTTTGGAGAAGAACCTCGTCTGTCCCATCCAGCCTCCCACGCTCAGGAAATCAGGGCACTCAGCAGTCAGATTGCATCTCAATCAGACCAGGGGTGCTATGGAAAAATCATTCAATAGGACTAATGGCGGGAGACAGGAGCCAGCTGAGCATGGTGGGTAACAGACAGACTCGGAGCCCGACGCCCCATGTTCAAATTCCTCTTTTCCTTTTTCTCACTCGTGACAGCGCAGGCAGAAGCCTCCCCTCCTGTACTCACCCCCCACCCCCCACAAGATGGCAACAGGTTGGGAAGGGGGCAGGATGCGCTCTGATGTGTGAGGTGCCCATCCCTCGCCCCTACGGAGAGCAGGGCCGTGTGGACGAGCCCGTGCAGCGTCCGAGTCCAGCTCTCACCGGGGCGCACGGCTCGCTGCGTGGAGGGTGCCAATCCTTGGCTGCAGCCCATGCATGTGGTCCCCGCGGCTCAACTGCCTGAGCACATTTTCATTTCAGCTCCAGTGAAAACAGTCTGTATCCCTCAGCTCAAGGTGAGTCATGTCTTCCAAAGGGAAGAAGGGTAATGACAAAGACAGAAAGAGTCCCTAAACCCTGAGAACCAGGGGACGGGGATTTGGCAGGGCACAAAAGTAGTGTTGCTTGCAACTCCAACCAATGTGTGGGGCTGATGACTCTGATCTGAGACCCTCTTTCCCCACTGGGCTGCGTGCCACCGAGGGACTGCTCTACCCTTGTGGGGACACAAAGCCAAAACACACCTGAGGGGTCACAGACAGGGCCTCAGAACTTCCCTCAGGGTAAGAACAAAGGACATCAGGTATAACAAGACTGTATCATGTGTGAGGCACTTTCTAGACGCTCTAGAGACACGGTTCACCCCACCGTCCCCAACCATTCACGGCAGCTCTGCTGTTTCCATGTGACAGCTAGGAACATCGAGACTCAGAACACTAACCCCACATGTCTCAGGGCCGCACCAAGAAAGGAGTAGGCACACGATGGGAACCCGGGTCTGCTGACCCTGAGCGAGTCTCTTCTGCTACATCACGAAGCTGTGCCAGTCACACCGCGAACAGAGCATAGGCCGCGGGACAACAGAGCTGGCCGCCACCTCCTGGTTAGGCCGAGCATCCCTGGGGCAGGAAGGAAGTTGGTCTCCGGCTTGCCAGAGCGCCAGGCACTAGAAGAAGCTGCATCTCTCACAGGACCCGCAGCATCCCTGGGGCTTCACACACCAGACTCTTGATCTCCTGGGCCCGGGACGGAGGGCCATGGAGAAAACATGGCAGGTGCCGCCGGCCCCACGAGAAGGACACAGAAAGCTTCTGGCCCCTGAGACACAGCACGCTACCCTTACCTGCGGGATCCCATACTGGTCGATGACCTGCCAGATATACCAGTCTTCTTTCCGAGACATCTTCCGGAAGCGGAAGGTGGTGACAAAAGCATACTCATCAGGCAAACCTTCCGGGAACACATCCCTGGAGGGGGACAGAGACGGAGGACAGCGGGCTTAGCAAGAAGAGCAGGGGCTGCAAGGGAAGCCTAGGTGCCCCATGGGTCACTAAGTCCTGCCAATTTTACTTCCCAGATGTCTCCTTTGGCCGGGGTCTCAATTTGACCCTCTGCAGACCCGTGCTGTGGCCCCTTCCTTGTCCCCCTGCCTTGGGCTTCAAGTCCACCCCCACGGGGTGTGTACGCTTCCGTGTCTCCACCATCCCCATCTGACAATATCGATGGCAGATGCTGAGTTGCCACCCATCCCCCCCCCTTTCTGGGTCAAGTGCAGCTGAGTGTACCCGTCTTTACCTCTCCCCACTGGCTCCTTCTCAGTGGGGCCCAGCCGCTCTGTCTCATCCTGCTTGATCCCCTGCCCTGCACCCCAGGACGTCCTCCCATCTTCACAGAGCAGAGCCCTGCGTCCCCGCCCAGTGTGGCCCCCTGCCCAGATTGTCCTGTACCTGCCTTTCCCCTGCACACTCAGAATGAAAGCTGTTCCTCCCAGGAGTTACAAAGAAGGTGTTGGCATCCTCGTGGGGTAGGCGAGGGCAGCCAGGGTCTGCGGGTTAACATGACACCATCTGGCTGCTACGTGTCTGGACAGAGACCCGCACAGAGAGGGGGCCCTGTCTCAGAGCTCTCCTCTTAACCATCAACACCCTCACCCCGAGGCACCTGGCCACGGTGGGGCCACGTCCTGCTCTGGGGGCAGGGACCTGCCTAAGGAATGTACAGCACTGATCTCTCCCTGGGAGGGGGTGGAAGCCAGTCTGGCCAGAAAGCTGGGAAGGGAAGTGAGGAGGCGTCTGGGTTCCTGGTTCCCGACTCGCACACCCTCTGGGACCCTTGGTTTGGCTGTCGAACCTGTGAGCTAAGACTGGCCCTCATTTTGTGATTCTCGGCTCCCAGTCTAAGCTGGGTGTGGGCCCTGTTGTTCAAAGTCATTCTCCGAGCTGACCTACCACCCAGCTCACATGCAGGCACTAGGAGCAGCGTCCATCCCTCGGTGCTGGGCCCTCGCAAGACTGAGGGACACCCTTGGTCACTGCCCTCACTGGACGGAGACAGGCCCCCCCACCAGGCTCTCCACACAGACACACACTTTGTAGCCACAGTAGATACTTTCATTTTTCTTATTTCCTTTCATTTTTCTTATTTCATTAATGAGTCAAACCAGGGGACTGTTTTTGTCCAAACGCACTTTTTTCTTATACCTTTGAAATAACACACACACACGTTTGACATACATATACCTAGATAAACACCGATGGATCCATATAGTTAGGTCCGTATAGCATGGATCTACAAATCTGCATTTATATTTCTCTATATATATTTAGATAAAGAGAGAGAGAGACTAAGGCTTTTTCTGAGAGCATACACATAAGTATAAGCATACACATATATAGCTTAAGAAAAAGATATTATAATCAGGAGGGGGAATGGTCATTAACAGAGAATATCTAAAGGAAACCAAAGTGGCCCAATCTAACCTATTCCACAAATAACACAGCAGATAACAAGATCACAGTGGGAAACACCAAGGGTGTGGGGCTGGAAGACCTGAGTTTGGGGCCAACCTCTGCCTCCTACAGACTGCGTGCGAGATGGTGGACACATTATTGTCCCGTTCCGAGTCTCAAATGTCACACCGGATAAATGATGAGAGGAGTACCATGTTCACCTCACTTTACTATAGTGAGAAATACATTAGACTAGGTGTGTAAAATGCCCATTAGACAGACATTACACATGTGAGAAAAAAGTTAATATTGAAAGTGACATCCCTTCCCATTCTGAACAAAATTAACCTATACATTAAAATTACACCTGTCTGTGTGTTTGTGCATACATACAAAAGCTTGAAAAACTACAAGGATACTATTCTTCCTTGAAATGTCAGAGCTCTGTTGGGATTGATTTTGTTCCCAGTGTTTTGCCATCAAAACCAAGTTGGAACCGTATAGAAATCCCTTCTCAGAAGGCCTCGGTGGGCCAGTACCTCTGAAGATACTGGCCCAAACCTTCTCAGAAGGACTCGGTGTACGCCGAGCCCAGATCCTCTACTCCAGAACCCCTGCACAGAGCAGCCTCCGCAACTGTCCGTGCTCTCCACGGGTCTCTGCCCGACCTCCCTCCCGCCCTCTGCCAGGCGTCCAGGGCAGGTCTGGGAAGAGAAGGGAGCACTCACTCTGTCCTCTGCACCACAGGGAAGGATCCCATCCGGACATAGGAGCTCTGCATCCCATTCTCTCTCCTCCCCAGGATCTCCTTCACACTGAACAGATCCATCAGGTCAAAACCTGTCAAAGAGAAGAGCTGGGGTGAGTGGCGGGAGCTGCCCCGGTGTTCCGGAAACCCCCATGGGAACACTTGGCTTGCTCTGCAGGCAGAGCGGTCATTGAGGGCTTGCCCTCCTGTGGCCACAGTCCTGAAATTCACGTGAATTTTGCTTGGATTATAGGTTGGCAGCTTTTAAGTTTCACGCTTTTAAAGAGTGAAAGGTCAGAGAGAAAAAACCTGAATGATATTGCATTCATTGGCAGGTCCTTGGTTCTGGTTTGTTTTGGCTCTAAGAGAGGACCTCATGTGCACTGGCAACGTCTGTGATGGGAAAGTCATGACCTTTGTGCTCGGGGCGCTGGTGGGGCGAGGGGGTGATCAGCTCAAGCACATGCACGTGTGACGCTGGGCCGGCTACATAACCTGTGGGATCCTTGGCACTGACCATTTGGTCGTAAGGGGAGGGCGGATCACCGCCCTGTGGGTAGAGCAGGAGTGATAACCAACCCCACCAGCACATCCCGATCCACATCCCTACAAAACGGTCTGGACTGGAGTCCCACAGGCCAGGACACCCAGTTCTCAGGGGAACCCAAGCACAGCACTCAACCCGAGGCTGACGTACTGGCCCAAACCGTGTGACGTACTGGCCCAAACCATGTCCCCTGGGCAATGAGAAAGCTCAGGCAGGTTCGAGGGAAACCACCAGAGGGCAAGCACGGGGGCTCACTCGTTTCTGCATCCCCAGGGCTGACACGACTCTTGGCCCCGGCGACGCTTAACCCATGAGACTTTGGGAAGATTCTTGGGATCTCTAACTTTCTAAGGCACTGTCATGCAGGTAAGAGTTGAGCTGGCAGGGCTCACGTTATGATGATGAAGACATCCCACTAATCTTTGCTGTAAAAGATCATTTATTCATTCAACACATTCTTGAGAGCCTCTCTGCTACTCCAAGCCCCGTGTAAGAAATAGCAGGGACAGAAAAGGTTAGCACTGACTGAGAGTTGGGGTGGTAGAATGGACAGGTCTAGGCTGTGCTCCTGACCACAAGGTCCTTGCAGTGTGGCCTTACGCAGGTTACCTAACATCCCTGAGCACCGGTCTCTTCATCTGTAAAAAGGGGGTTGTTTCAGTATATACCTCATAGGATTGTGGTAAAGCTTGAATGATAGGATACAAAGCTCTTCATATAGTGTGTAACATACAGGAACCCACCGAATAGTTTTCATATTGATTATTTTCCCATTATAATGATTACAGCCTCTTCTACCACTAAGTTCTGCCCACAGATGCCCTTTATTCATTTGATGCATGTTTTTGAGAGCCTGCTCTGAGCCAAGCATGTGTGAGCACAGCACTTAAAGCAGGAGGAGAGACGAAATCCCGGTTCTGGGGAACTGGTGCCCTCGTGGGGGACCAGAAATAAGCAAACATACAGCAGGAAGATAAGGAGCAACTGCAGGCAGAGGCAGAGCGAAGCAGGCCTGGGACTGCACACGAACAGAGGCTGCGCCCAGCCCAGAACAGAGCCTGCCACGGTCCAGGAGGGTTGCACGCACTGTGAGGCTCTGCCAGGCTGGAGCTCTGAGTGACTTTTTGGAGTTCCCAGCCCCTCGCCATGCTGAGATCATTTCATTCTGGAAAATGACTAAGAGTTGCCATTATGTCATTTTAAATAGCATTTCACACTCTGGCTAATTAATGAAATCCATGATATAATGTTCAATAATATTTAATCCTTAAGATAGAAAACACGAATCCAGAAGCTTCCTCATGGGTGAAAAACATACACTTCAAGCTTTTTCACGTGCCCTAGGGCGAATGATCCAGGCCCTCCAGAGACGGGGGTCTCCTCCAAGGGGCAGGCGCTCCACATCCCCCCCGACATCAACCATGTTATATGGGCCATGGAGGGTTCAGCAGGCCTGAGCGGGGCACAGGCTGAGCAAGGCCACATCCTTTGGCTTACATGCTCAGGGAGCTGAGTACGCCACCCCATTCCTTGTCCACAGACCCAGGCCTGGCCCATTGCACAAACTCATGCAACTATTCTTCCAGCCAACTTCAGGCTGGCACATGCCCTTTACCGTAAAAAGACTGTGTAAAAGAGAGAGCACCCAGCACCTAGAAGGCCAAATACTCATAGGTCAAGTCCCACTTAGGTCATGAGGGTAGTAGGGCCCTTATGGATGGTATCACTGCTCTTATAAAAGAGACCCCAAGACCTCCCTTGCCCTTACACCATCTGAGGACAATAAGAAGAAGGACATCAACAACCCAGAAAGCAGGCCCTCACCAGACACGAAATCTGCAGGTGCCTCGGTCTTGGACTTCCCAGCCCCCAGACCGTAAGAGATAAATTCCTGTTGCTTATAAGCCACTCAGTCCATGAAATTTCTGTTATACTGGCCAAAGGAAAAAGACACTGAGTGACTTTGAAGAAGTTGTCTGATTTCTTGAGTCTGTTTCCTTTACTGGGAAGGTGGAGGGAATAATCCCTTGAGAGGCTGTCGGGACAGCACAGTGAGGTGAGCTCAGAGAGCACGTGCGGGGAAGACGGCCCCAGACAGCTGCTCCATCCCTACCACCAGCCCTTGCTGGGGACCACGAAGGGACCTCCTTGACCCACATCCTCTGTGAAATCCCATCACGGGAGGCTCATACCCTGGCCATAGCTCCGCCACTCCCCCCAGAGCCCCACCGCTATCACTTGGTAACAGAGGACCAGGCGTGTGGCAAGAAGCAGCCACCTCCTCACTCAGGGAGGGGTCCCGGGGAGCCCCTCCCCCCAGGTAGCAGGTCGGGGGCACAAGATATGGGGAGACACCTGCTATAGAACAAGGAGAGAAGCCCTCTCCTTTCAGCTCCCCCTCGGCACTTCTGTTGGCCCGGCCACAGCCCCCTTGAGCAGGGACTGGGCCCTGTGGTTTGAGCATCACCTGGGGACAGAAAGCATCAGGTGCCCCTGCAGCTCTGGCTCAACACCTCAGAGAGCCCAGCGGGCCCAGCTGGGGGCAGCTGGTAGAACTGAGCAGGCCCCACGAGAGACCTTCTGAAGATCCACAGGGCTGCCATATGTGCTGGGGCCCTTTCCCTGGACATGGCCTGGCAGTGCTGGGAAGTTCCCAGCACTGGGGGGTGGGGGCTGGGAATGGGGAGACTGGCCGAGAAGGCTCTGGAGGTTCCATGGAATGGACACCAAGCGGTAAAGTGTGTAGAGCCTGTTTGGGCTCAGATTCTGTTCCAGGCAGAGTAGGTTTTGGAGACAGTCTGTCCTGGGTCCGAAAGCTGGCCCAGCAATGGCCACGCACATGGGTGGCATCCTTGTGCATCCTCTACCGAGGAGGCGGGGATAATGGCCCAATCGCAGGCTGCCACCTTGAGGACTGGGCACATCCTTGCAGGCAGGGCTGCACTTACCAGGTGCTTGTACCTGGCATCTCTTGCGGCTGGGCGCTGCTGGGCCCCTATGGGCTCTCCCATTTGTGACACTCTCTGACTCTCCTGCCTGCCTCCTGTGGGGGAGGGGGTGAGGTTGGAGGGGTGCAGGTTGTTGCTCAAGAGAAGCTGCCCCAGGTAAGTTAAGGGAGAGAAGAGCATCTCAGTCAGCACCCCGGGCCCCGTCCCTGTCCTTAGCTTGCAGCTCCACAATGCAGGCGCAATTACCACGGCCCCCACACCTCCCTCCTCCTCCGTACAGAGGGTAGGGTGCACCGTGGGCAGGTCTGTCCGAGGCCTCGCATGGACATCCAGCCCTGGAGGCTCTCATGGAGCGGCGGCTCTTACTCAGAAAGCGAGTTCACGATCCAGTGGACACGTGCCCGATGCCTTCCCCTTGACAAGTGAGCGGTGAGAACAGCAAAGGGGGCCTGCTCCTCTACTTCTCAGCTCTGTCCACTCACTAGACACTGCCACCTTGAGCTCGGTTTCCCTCACGCCGTTATACGTGGGAGAATTCCTTTTTTAAGTTTTAAAAAAGCAAACATATGCCCTGCTTTCTGGTTCCACTTTTATTGCTTTCAATGAATAAAAACAATGACTACAAAAAAAGACTTAAACACAACAAAACTTTGAACAACAAGCAATTAACAAGGGGCAATAAAGGGCATGGAGAGAAAAGATGAATTGCTTGCAGGAAATAAAAGGCTTGGAAGGAAGACGAAAAATGCTCCCGAGGCAAATGGGCTCTGATGCAAGGCACCTTGAAATAAGGAAGCAATTGTTTAGTGCAGGAATTGCGAGGATTACCTCCCCAAAATCACAGAGTCAGCTGAAACAGGTGGCATCAGGGACACCGTTAGCCATGGCCCTGAGTCCGCTGGCTGCACCTGTTCCACGCCAGCGCCCCCTGGGCGCTCTCCCCCACGGTCTCCCCGGGACAGAGCTTTGCTGGGCTCTCCAGGCACGATGCTTCCCCCAGGTCTTTAGTGGGTCTGGCGATGGCTAAGTCCCTTATCTAGGGACTGCTTCCCTCATCGGATGGTGAGCAATTTGATCTCATTCATGTTTCCAGCCCTGAAGAAGCCAGGAACCTTGGTTGTTTGTGGCACAGTTTGTAGAAAGAGGGAAGGAGAGAAGGTAGGATGCCTGTTGGTGGCTTGGATCCCAATAACGAACAGACAAAATCCCAGCCCCGCAGAAGTTTAGTGTCTAGGGAGAAGCAGACACATACGCAGTGTTAGCATTGTGGCTGAATGATTAGGAGGGGGGATGACAGGGCTTGTATAGGAGCACAGGGAATAGCTCCCTCGTCCAGCTGAGGAGCAATCAGGGAGGCCTCCCGCAGGAGGCAAGGTCTGGCCCAGAGTTGAAGAACAAATAAAAGGTGGGCAAACAGAGGAGGAAGAAAGGGCATCCAAGGTAGTTGGATGTGCACAGGTCACTGGGCTCGGGTCAGCTAGGTTCCTTCTGAGAATCTTGGCTACTCTGGGATGTCAAGAGCCAGGGTCAGGGGAACACTGGCTGGGACCGGGGTGGGCGGGGGCAGATCCGGCTGGGTTCTGTCGGCCACACAGCGAAGTCTGAGTGTCCTTCTGCAGGCAATGGGGAACCACGGAAGGGCGTCAGAGCAAGAAACACAGTCCTGTTTCTATTTTGAAGGTCAATCTGGCAGCAGGGAGGCAGGACAGGGAGACGAGGGAGGCCGGACTTGCTAAGGCAGGATGGGACGGGGAGAGAGCAGAGGAGGCCTCGGGCCAGAGTCCACTTGACAGGTGCAAGGGGCGTGCCTCAGCGAGTATCTGGACACAGGAGCCCAGGTAGGAGGAGAGAGAGAAATCCAGGATGTCTGTGGCCGTGTTTCAGAGCTGCTCGGAGCCTAGCATGTTGCCCAGCGCCACACCGCTCACCTCCCAGAAAGTTGTGTAACACCTGCTGTCACTAAAACTCCCAGGCCACTCGGTCATGAGCACTGAGAGGGATCCTCAGAAACAGGACGCGGCACGCACAGTTATGCAGGCAGAGAACCTGAGCCTCGGAGGTGTTGGGAGGCTGGGAGCCGTACCAGGCTAAGACCTACGCCTCCAAACCACCTGCTCTCTTCCCTTCCTGGCTGTTCTGGCCTGGGAAGCCCTGAAAACTCCCGAAGTCATTGGAGGGAATGCCTGGAAATGAGGCTTTTGGCAACCCCATTTTTCCCAGAGAATAAAAGCCATTCCAATTACCCAATTGCATTTAAATTGGCAAGTCTGAAACTCTATCTCTCCATAACCCCCCCCCCCCCTCCAGCTTCCACACAGCTGGGGCTTTTTTCCGGGCTGGTGATAATTAAAGGAGAGGACAGATCCTGCAGGTTCTCCGTGAGCTCAGCGCCGCACAAACAGGGCATCTGTGCCACGTGATGGATGCCTGCCTGGCCCTGTGATTATTTCCTGGGAGCCTCGGAGCCTACAGAGGGGAGGGGAGATTTCAGGGCGCCACAGGGTGCAGACAGACACACCGGATTCCTAACAGAGGAATCCGATCCCCTCCATCCATCACCAGACAGCCTGTCAGCAGGACCCTTCTCATAGAGCAGAGACGAAAGAATTCATTCACAGCTCTGCAACTTGCCAGAAACTCAGGCAAGTTACCGCATGTGCCCGTGCCTCAGTTTCCCCAACTATAAAATACAGACTTGTGCCTCTCATACCTCATCCGGGTTGAATGAGAGCACACGGGCACAAGGCTTAGCACACCGTAGGTGCTCAGTGTCGATTCTTACCATTTTGGGTATGAATGCCACTCTTGTCATCTCTGCCGCCTTCTGTGGACACACACACCACCAGATAATGAGACGCTGCTCTGAGGGATTTGCTGCTCACAGAGTCAAATATGGACCATGGAGCAAGTAGGAATTTGTTTTGAAGAGCGACTTCAGTGGCTGTGCTTAGCTGGGGATTGCCGAAGCAGGGAGTGGGAGCAATGACGTCACACTGCCCAGAAGCTTCGCCCCACCCTGGGCAGAGCTACTCAGCTATAAAGATATCCCCTGAAAGGTAAGTGCGTTAAGGAAGGGAAGAGGATGAGGGTCACCTTTATCTCCCGGGTTGACAGAGAACCCCTGGGAGTGAGAGGTCCTCACGGAGAACCAACCACACAAACCAGGTGCTCCACCAGGAGAAAAGAGGCGACTAACTCCACCTTCTTTTGGGTCCCTCCAGAACTGCTGACCTGGGAGGGGCTTGATGGGGGACTGAGCGTTGGGGACAGGCAGGAAAAGCAGTTACAAAGCGTGTGGCAATCAGCCAGCCGCCCCAGCAGGTGACTGCAGCTGGATCCCACTGGGAAACGCCAGGGAAGGGGTCAAACGTGGCCCTCGGAATAATCCCCCTCAAAAGGGCAGTAGAACCAGGGTGTTTCTTCACCCAAGAAACTGCCTGAGGGCTGAGTCAGTCCTGAGGACACATTTCACCTGCTGTGTGAGCAGGTAGGGCAGCCTTCTACCATTCTAGAAATATCCCTCAAGCACAAACATGCAGATGCAGGCATCTTCTTGTGGGCCGGGCACCCTGACATGGCAGCGGACCAGGACGGCATCCCCCAGACAACGTCTGCAAAGCATCTGCTCCTGACACTGGCTCCATGCTGAGGATGCAGACCCCCCTCCGGCGCTGCAGATGCAGGGGCCCCGGCCCCTCGGGCAGTGGGCAGGAGCAGGACTGGTGTCCTGGAGGTGGAAGAAACTCCCCTGAGATTTGCAGGGGCAGGAGGGAGGCCACGGGGAGGAGCAAACCCTACTCCCACACTCATGGCTCTCAGGAGGGTGGGAAGCCTCCTCAGCCACTGCCAACTACCTGTCTACCCCATCACGCGGGGACAGGCTGGGAAGGGGCTCTGTGGGGTTTATTTCTACTGCAGGGTCTGCAGCCAAGTGTCTCTGCTCTCTCTCTCTCTCTCCCATCATTCCGTCCTGTATTTATAGCTCTGATTCACGCTCTCACCCTGAGTGCATTGATTTCTCCACTCATTTGCTCACTCCACCGATCATTCGCTTACTCATCCCCCAACTCATTTGTTCTGATGTGTTATTTAGAGACTCCCATAGGGTCACTGCCAACTCCCAGATGGAAATGCTACTGCTGTTCACGGTTCGGCAGCTCGTGGATGGGGGCTACCGCCCTCACAGCTCCAGCCGTTCCATTAGATGTCGGTGAACAGATCAGGGAGGCCAGCCCTGTGTCAGGGAGGGCTGCGCTCAGACCCAGCAAACAGCGCAGCGGAGCTAGCCGGCAGCTGCCCTCTCTCTCTCACCTGTGATTTCCTTGGTTTCACCGTTGGTGTGCTTAAAGCGGTCTCCTTCCACTCGGACGCTGGGGCACAGCACGTCTGAGGAAGGCAAGAGAAAACAGAGAGATGGATGAGCAAATGTGACCCACGGTCCCTCTGTGGAATATGACAGCACCCAGCGCCCCCAGCTCCCCGCGCGCAGCACCCAGCGCCCCCAGCTCCC